>NC_057812.1:652504926-652514408 GCF_018294505.1 Triticum aestivum | reverse complement strand
CTCGGTGGGCTTCGGGGGCCCGAAGCGGGCTCCGGCGGGCCGGCGGGATCCGCAGCGAAGTGGGCGCCCACCCCGACACGTGGCGGCGCGTGAGTGGACCGGGCGGGCGGCGGCCGGCGGGACTTTCATCCGGCGGCGGGCGGACACGTCCGGCCGCGCGGAGATCTTTTTTTTTATATAGGGTTGGACGGGGAGAGATCCGGATTTGGAATGGAGGGTGTATTTATAGGCATAAGTGGAGCTAGGAGAGTCCAAATGAGGTGCGGTTTTTGGCCACGCGATCGTGATCGAACGCTCTAGGACATGGAGTAGAGTTTGCTGGGTTTTGGGCCAAATTGGAGGGGTGTTGGGCTGCAACACACACGAGGCCTTTTCGGTCCCTCGGTTATCCGTTGGAGTATCGAACGAAGTCCAAATGATACGAAACTTGACAGGCGGTCTACCGGTAGTAAACCAAGGCCGCTTGGCAAGTCTCGGTCCAATCCAGAAATGTTTAATCCCCACACACAAAAGAAAGGTAGAAATGACCACTAGAGGAGAACGAAGCGCCGGAATGCAAAACGGACAACGGGGAAAATGCTCGAATGCATGAGACGAACACGTATGCAAATGCAATGCACATGATGACATGATATGAGATGCATGACAATGAAAACAACACACGGAGACAAAGACCCGAACCCGAGAAAATAAATATAACTTAACGCCGGAAACGGCAAGAGTTGGAGTACAAATTGGGAAAGTTACATCTGGGGCGTTACAACACTCCACCACTACGAAAAGATCTTGTCCCGAGATCTAGGACTGAAAGAACTCCGGGTACTCAGAACGGAGGTGATCCTCGCGTTCCCAGGTAGCTTCACGGTCGGAATGGTGCGACCACTTGACTTTGAGGAATTTGATTGACTTGTTGCGAGTCTTGCGTTCAGTCTCTTCAACTATAGCAACTGGGTGCTCACGATAAGAGAGATCTTCTTGGAGCTCAATGTCCTCGAAGTTGACGGTGCGGTCAGGAGTCTTGAAGCACTTTCGAAGCTGAGAGACATGGAACACATCATGAACATTTGCAAAGTTTGAAGGAAGCTCGAGTTGATAGGCGAGGTCGCCTCTCTTGCTGACAATCTTGAAAGGTCCCACGTATCTAGGGGCAAGCTTCCCTTTGATACCGAAGCGACGAGTACCTTTCATAGGAGAGACACTAAGGTAAACATGATCTCCAATCTCGAAAGCCAAATCACGGTGCTTACTATCGTAGTAGCTCTTCTGGTGGGATTGGGCTGCTTTGAGGTTATCACGAATGGCTTTGCACATTTCTTCTGCTTCTGTGATTAGGTCATTACCCAAAAGCTGATGTTCACCGGTTTCAGACCAGTTGAGAGGGGTACGACACTTCCTGCCATACAGAATTTCAAAAGGGGCCTTGCCCGAACTTGCTTGAAAACTGTTGTTGTATGAGAATTCAGCATAAGGAAGACAATCCTCCCACTTCATGCCGAAGGAGATCACACAAGCCCTGAGCATATCTTCAAGAATCTGGTTGACACGCTCGACTTGACCGCTTGTTTGAGGATGGAAAGCAGTGCTGAAGCGGATGTTAGTGCCCATGGCCTTCTGAAAAGAATCCCAAAACTTTGAGGTAAAGATGCTGCCACGGTCTGAAGATATCACTTGAGGAATACCGTGTAGAGAGACAATGCGAGAGGTATAGAGTTCCGCCAATTGAGCTGCAGTGATCGACTCTTTGATAGGCAGAAAGTGAGCCACTTTGGTGAGTTTGTCGATGACAACGAATATAGCATCATTGCCACGCTTGGACTTTGGAAACCTAGTCACGAAGTCCATTTCAATGTGGTCAAACTTCCATTCTGGAATGGCAAGAGGTTGGAGGAGACCTGCTGGCCTTTGGTGTTCTGCCTTCACTCTTCTGCAGACATCACATTCATTCACGAATTGAGCGATCTCGCGCTTCATTCGAGTCCACCAATAAGTTTGCTTAAGGTCCTGATACATCTTCGTGCTCCCAGGGTGGATGGAGAGGAGAGAATTGTGAGCCTCGTTCATGATCACTTTACAAAGTTCACCTTTGGGCACAACAATACGATCCTCGAAGAAAAGAGTGTCCTTGTCATCAAGGCGGTAGCACTTGTACTTGGACTGACTCTTGGCAATCCCAATCTTCACCTTTTTCACCATAGCATCAAGAAGCTGGGCTTGGAGAATCTGGTCTTCTAAGGTAGGAGAGACTTGAAGGTTGGCGAGGAAACCTTGAGGAACAACTTGCAGATTAAGCTTGCGGAAAGCTTCACAAAGCTCGGGTTGATAAGGCTTGAGAATCAGACTGTTGCAGTAGGCCTTCCTGCTCAAAGCGTCAGCAATCACATTGGCCTTGCCTGGAGTATACTCGATACTCAGATTATACTCTTGAATCATTTCGACCCATCGATTTTGCCTGAGGTTGAGATTAGGCTGAGTGAAGATGTACTTGAGACTCTTGTGATCAGTGAAAATATCCACTTTTCTTCCCAATAAGAGATGTCTCCAAGTCAAAAGAGCATGCACAACTGCCGCCAACTCGAGATCATGAGTGGGGTAGTTCTTCTCATTAGGCTTCAACTGGCGAGATGTATAAGCAACAACTTTCTTCTCTTGCATCAATACTGCGCCAAGACCTTGGAGAGAGGCATCACAAAAGACCTCGTACGGCTTGGATTCATCAGGTGGAGTCAGAACTGGAGCAGTGATCAATTTCTCTTTCAAAGTGTTGAAAGCAATATCACACTCCGGAGACCAAAGGTACTTGACGTGCTTCTGAAGAAGATTAGAGAGAGGCTTCGCGATCTTGGAAAAGTTTTCAACGAATCTTCGGCAATAGCTTGCGAGACCGAGAAAACTGCGGAGTTGCTTCACGTTCTGAGGAGGTTCCCAATTCACAATTGCAGACACCTTCTCAGGATTCACGGCAATGCCCTTGGCAGAGATGATATGACCAAGATAAAGAACCTCATCGAGCCAAAATTCACACTTGGAGAACTTGGCGTAGAACTGATGTTCTCTGAGCTTATCAAGAACCAAACGCAAGTGCTTGGCATGATCTTCCTTGTTCTTTGAGAAAACCAGAATGTCATCGAGATAGACCAAAACGAAGTCATTGGTGTAGGCATTGAAGATGAAGTTCATCATGCGAGAGAACGTCGGAGGAGTGTTGGCGAGGCCAAAAGACATGACAGTGTATTCATATGAACCAAAGCTTGTTCTGAATGTTGTCTTGGGAATATCTTCTTCACGAATGCGAATCTGGTGATAACCCATACGGAGATCAAGCTTGGAGAATACTTGGGCACCTTTGAGTTGTTTGAACAGCTCATTGATGTTGGGAAGTGGGTATTTGTTCTTGATGGTCTTCTTGTTCACTGAACGGTAATCAACACAAAGTCGGTTCGTTCCATCCTTCTTCTTCACAAAAAGAACACCACAACCCCACGGAGAAGAACTAGGCCGGATGAGACCCATTCTTTCTTGCTCATCGAGTTGCTTCTTCAGATCCTTCAACTCTTCAGGTCCGAGCTTGTAAGGACGTTTGCACACAGGTTCCGTGCCAGGCTCAAGTTCAATAACGAATTCAACTGGCCGGTGCGGAGGCATTCCTGGGAGCTCTTCTCGAAAGACGTCTTGATATTCGCAAATGACTGGAATTTGCGAGATGGCATCCAATTCACCCTTCTCATTGAGAGAAAACAGACCGATAGTATTATCCCGAGCGGCAAAGACAATTACATCCTCAGACGAATGAGTCAATTGAATCTGCCTGGCAGCACAATCAAGATGTGCCTTGTGCTTAGCAAGCCAATCCATCCCGAGAATAAGATGAATATCCGAGTTGCCAAGAACAATTGGGGAAGAAAGGAACTTGTAGTCACCCAATGTGATAGTAACCTCAGGGACGCAGGTGTTAGCTGTCATCTGCTTGCCCAGTGACACAATTTGCAAGGAACTTTGCAGATGCTGATAATCACACTCATACTTTGATGCAAAAGGTTTAGAAATGGAGCAATGCGATGCACCCGTGTCAAAAAGAACTTTTGCAGGAATATCATTAACAGGAAGGTTACCCATGATCACATCTGACGAGTCCTCTGCCTGAGCTGCATTCATCAAATTCACCTTGGCATGCTTGGGGTTATGCTTGACCACAGCTGTACTTGCCGATCTCACATGAGGAGGAGGAGGAAGACGCCTCTGGTTGAGACACTTGTTGGCCTAGTGACCCTTCTGTTGGCACTTGTTGCACGTGACCTCAGAAAGCGGACGGTGATACAGAGCACTCGATCTTGGAGCTTGGGACGAAGTCTTGTTCTGAAAGCCAGGGTTGGGTGGGTGGGAAGAACCACTGCCACCTTTGCTCTTCTGCTGAAACGACTGACGGAACGGAGGAGGAGGAAGCCAAAACTTCTGCTGCTTGGCCACTTGAGTAGAGGAAGAAGGATTAACATCTCTGACTCGCTTCCTGGAAGCATCACACCTCAACTGAGCAGCCTCTTGCTTTAGTGCCATGTTGTAGAACTCATCGTATCTCAAGGGCTCGAAGAGAACAAGAGCGAGCTGAATATCTTCTCTGAGACCACCCCTGAACTGGTATATCATGCTCTTCTCATCAGGCACGTCCTGCTTGGCAAAGCGGGTGAGCTTCTGGAACAACTCGTTGTAGTCATAGACAGACAAAGAGCCTTGCTTCAGATTGCGGAATTCCTCACGCTTGCTTTCAACCACGCTCTGCGGAATATGATGAGCTCGGAAATCTCGACGGAAATCATCCCAAGTGATAACACGTCCACCTCTGGAGTCCTTGTACTGCTGGAACCATTCTGCAGCTTGATCTTTGAGTTGGAAGGAAGCGAACTTGACAAAGTCCTCAGGCCTGACGTTACTGCACTCGAAATGCTTGCACAGATCCACAAGCCAATCGTCAGCATCGGTTGCCTCAACACAATTGCTGAAAGTCTTTGGCCCGTTGGCAAGGAACTGGTTGAGTGTAGCAAAGTGACTCTGATTGCTGCCTTGATTCCCTTGACTACCTTGATTGCGCTCTTGAAGAATTTGCATGATCAGCTGTGTGTTTGCATTGGTTGTGGCCATCACAACTTGCCATGCCTCTGGAGGAGGTGGAGGCGGTGGCGGATCAGGATTCAGAGTCGTGCGCGTTGGAGGAGCCATCCTGAAGAGGTTGACCACCATTAGCACATTGACAGATAAATATTGAAGCTGAATCCAACGGAATGAAAATTGCAACATATAGTCTTCACATCCGAACAAAATGAACGAATGCATTCCTCTTGAAATGGTCACATATCCATAAATTGAGAAGCCACGTAGAATTAAGGTAGAGAAATAAATCAACAAGGTACAGATCGAGAACGAATAATCGGTAAGAAATCCCAATCTCAAACCAATATCCGTGGAAGAAGAGCTAGAGCTACTAGAATTCCCACCTATGAAACTCCCGAACTTTTTCGGTTATGCAATCAGGTGTTGGGGATACAGGGGAAGCATAATATCTCACCCACACTAGCAATTCCTACATCCAGCTGTATCCATCCTTCAACACATAACCAAGAAACCTTCGGAAACCATCTACCTCAACCTTCGAAAAGCATTCGTTATACAAGTTATGGCGATACTCCCGAACTCCCGCCCCAGTACTGGGTGGCGTCGAGGTTATCTCACCAACAAACTGCATAAAAAAGATTTTCGATGTCGGTGAACATATCTCAAGTATTCCAGAATTGCAACGATAAAATTATGATGACAACACCTCAGAGCTCAACTCCCCGGGACACTTCCACTAAACCCCTAACAGGAGGCACCAAGTCAATGTTCTCATCATAAGCCATCGGAATGATTCCAAGATACTCGCGTGATCCTAAATTTTTTTTTGTGAAATTTGAGAAGAGAAGAGTCAAAACTCTACGTCAGGATGCCTTACCAGAGCGATGAGGAGACTGGGAAGTAAAAGAATTCCTAAGCTCTCCGATATATAATTCCTAAATGACTCAAAACATTTTTCTAGACACAACTCGGCCGCTAAAAACGATCAAGCAATGGGGCTCCTAAGGTCGGGGAAGGCTCTGATTACCAACTTGTAACACCCTCGATGCGACTATAGCTCCCACGTGTCGAGGCATGACTTAGAGACATAATCGCATTGAAGGCATATGTCGCAAGTTAGGCAATCTTCACAAACATCCCATGTAATGTAATAATTAAAGGGGAGAACATAGTTGGCTTACACTCGCCACGTCAATCAAGTACAAAAATAACATTACATCATCCAAAACACTCATGGCCCGACTACGACGCCAAAATAGAAGAAAACCCAACATGCGACAACGGTCCCAATCACCCTCAACTGGGCACCACTACTGATCATCAGGAAAGGAAACGTAGTATCGCTGAGAGTCTTCGTCGAACTCCCACTTGAGCTCGTACTCGTCACCTGGAGCAGAATCACCTGGACCTGCATCTGGAGTTATAGTATCTGTGAGCCACAGGGACTTAGCAATCTTGCACCCTCACGATCAAGACTATTTAAGCTTATAGGAAGGGGTAAGGCGAATATAATTGGAGCTGCAGCAAGCGACTAGCATATGTGGTGGCTAACTTATTCGCAAAAGGGAGCGAGAAGAGGAGGCAAAGCGCGAGCGAGAAACTAGAGGAACAACCTGCGCAAACATTACTCCAACACCGTGACCACTTCCCGGACTCCGCCGAGAAGAGGCCATCATGGTAACACACTCAGTTGATTCATTTTAGTTAATTAAGGTTCAAGTTATGTACAACCGGACATTAACAAATTCCCATCTGCCCATAACCGCGGGCACGGCTTTCGAAAGTTCAATCCCTGCAGGGGAGTCCCAACTTATCCCATGACAAGCTCTCACGGTCAACGAAGGAATAGACCTCCTCCCAAGACGTTCCGATCAGACTCGGTATCTCGGTAATTCAAGACACTTCGACAGGTTAAAACAAGACCAGCAACACCGCCCGAATGTGCCGACATATCCCGATAGGAGCTGCACATATCTCTTTCTCAGGGCACACTCAGATGAGCGCTCCATACAACTAAAACCAAACCTCGAGTTTCCCCGAGGGGGCGCTGCACAGGACTCTAGTTTGGACCAACACTCAGAGGAGCACTGGCCCGGGGGGGTTTAAATAAGATGACCCGCGGGCTCCGGAAACCCGAGGGAAAAGAGGCTAGGTGGCAAATGGTAAGACCAAGGTTGGGCATTGCTGGAAAAGCTTTAATCAAGGAGAACTATCAAGGGGTTCCCATTATAACCCAACCGCGTAAGGAACGCAAAATCCGGGAACATAACACCGATATGACGAAAACTAGGGCGGCAAGAGTGGAAGAAAACACTAGGCGAGAGGCCGAGCCTTCCACCCTTTACCAAGTATATAGATGCATTAAGATAACATAGCAATATAATGATATTCCAACAAGTAAATAAAAGATGTTCCAACAAGGAACGGCCTCCGATCTTCACCTGCAACTAGCAACGCTATAAGAGGGGCTGAGCAGAGCGGTAACATAGCCAATCAACGGTTTGCTAGGACATGGTGGGTTAGAGGTTAACATGGCAATTTGGGAGTCCGACAAGCAAAAGGTAGGCATCGTAGCATTGGCATAGCAAAGATAGTAGTGATTTCGAGGGTATGATCATCTTGCCTGCATAGTTGTCAGAGTTGACTGGATCCTCACAAGCAAACTCAACGGGCTCCTCGGTAGTGAACTCGTCTCCCGGCTCTACCCAAACAAGACAAACAAGCAACAAGGATTCGATCAACCACATGCAAGACCAAGCAATATGATGAAATGATGATATGCTATGCGGGATGCAAAATGCAAGATATGACAGGAAATGCATGAACCTGGCCTCAACTTGGAATTCCAAGTGTGCCACTGGAAAGATGAGATGAAATCACTTGAAAACGATATAAAGATCATCGGAATCGGAGTTACAGTTTGGAAATGGCAAGCGTTTTAAGAATGACACCGGTCTGCGATTTACAGCAAGTAGGCATCTAAATGCAATGAGATGAACATGCTACAACACCCAAACATGACAACAAAATGCATGGCAGGGATGCACACAAGATGCTTAACAAAAGACTAGCATTGAGCTACGGCCAATTCATCCATTATGAGGTTCCAACAAGCATGGCAAAAACGCAAATGCAAAACAGATTCCAGACTTAGTGATATTAACACTTGTCTGAAATTTCAGATCGTGAAGCCCTCTTCGGAGCAGCAAAACAACATGATACATGACCTGATTAAGACAAGAAAGAACATGGCATGGAGCTACTCAACAAGCTTAACAAAATACCCAAAGTGACCTTGGGCCAAAAGGATTCACAAAATATACTAACGGGCACACGAACATGGCAAAAACATAATCAGTTTTCAGACGGTGAAAACTGAGACATGCTGAAATATAACTCACGAAGGCACGTAAATGAGCTCGATGCACTCACCACGGTGCAAGTCATGGCAAGGCAAGCATACATCCATAAAGAAGGCACAAAATACAAGCTAGACATGGCAAGAACAATGGCATATCATGCACAGATCAACTACAATAACATCGGCAAAATCGCAAACAAGTTGACGATCTTCCCAGATTCACAATGAAGCGAAAGTAGAGCTCGATTGACTCAAGCTAGGGTGCTCCAAAATTTCAAGTAAAGACATCGATGGATAGAGCATAACATGATTAACAAAACTCCTTTACTGATCATCCTCAAAAGAGGCACGGATCACTAGGAAACAAGCTGAACATATGGCATCATGAACTAAATAATCCCAGACTTAGTGAAAACTACTAAGTCCCTGAAAACTGATTTACCAGGTGCCTCACTTTGCAAGCTTGCACAAGTCACCACACACATCCTAAAAATGCATGGGTTGCACCTCCGGAAAGAAGACAAAATACTTAACAAAATATATGAAGGACTCACAGGCATAGCATGCACACAATAATCATGGAAAAATTGACAAAAGTCTAACATGAACTAGCAAATCTGACAATTAACTCACGAGCCTCCTCCTAACAGCATTTCGGGCACCAAGATAAGCTCAAATGAAAATGATGTAATGGAAATAAATGATGTACTCGTCGAGGCGAACATTTTGATATGCTATATGTCCAAAACGGAGCTACGGATGCGGAGATATCACAGGTCAAAGTTAGCACAAAAAATTAGGGTTCGGAGGAAGAAAGTCAACCGGAATCTTCTCAGATCCAGATCCAGACCGGCACGGATTACGAGGTCACCGGAAAAACTGTTCACGCCGGAGTTCGTCGGCCACCGGAGCTTCGAGAGGCCGGAGGAGAGGCCGGGGTGGCCGGATCCGGCGGAGGAGGCGGCGCCGGGCGCGGGCGGCGAGCGGCGGGGTCGGCGAGGGGCTCCGGCCGGCGATG
>NC_057812.1:652492962-652504645 GCF_018294505.1 Triticum aestivum | reverse complement strand
CGAAGCGGGCTCCGGCGGGCCGGCGGGATCCGCGGCGAAGTAGGCGCCCGCCCCGACACGTGGCGGCGCGTGAGTGGACCGGGCGGGCGGCGGCCGGCGAGACTTTCGTCCGGCGGCGGGCTGACACGTCCGGCCGCACATAGTTCTTTTTTTTATATAGGGTTGGACAGGGAGAGATCCGGATTTGGAATGGGGGGTGTATTTATAGGCATAAGTGGAGCTAGGAGAGTCCAAATGAGGTGCGGTTTTCGGCCACGCGATCGTGACCGAACGCTCTAGGACGTGGAGCAGAGTTTGGTGGGTTTTGGGCCAAATTGGAGGGGTGTTGGGCTGCAACACACACGAGGCCTTTTCGGTCCCTCGGTTAACCGTTGGAGTATCAAACGAAGTCCAAATGACACGAAACTTGACATGCGGTCTACTGGTAGTAAACCAAGGCCGCTTGGCAAGTCTCGTTCCAATCCGGAAATGTTTAATCCCCACACACAAAAGAAAGGTAGAAATGACCACCGGAGGAGAACGAAGCGCCGGAATGCAAAACGGACAACGGGGAAAATGCTCGAATGCATGAGACGAACACGTATGCAAATGCAATGCATATGATGACATGATATGAGATGCATGACAACGAAAACAACACACAGAGACAAAGACCTGAACCCAAGAAAATAAATATAACTTAACGCCAGAAATGGCAAGAGTTGGAGTACAAATTAGGAAAGTTACATCTGGGGCGTTACAGATCTGCGGCGCGACGGATGGCGGCAGGCGGCGGGAGGCCGGCCCGTCCTCGGACGGCGACGGCTTGGCGCGGCGGAGGCCAGGGCTGCGGGCACTATGGATGGCCCTTTGGGCGGTGGCGGCGGCTGCGGTTGGCGGCGACCAGCTTGGCTGCGGTGGAGTGCATGATGTCTTCAGATCAGCGACAACAGCATGGAGGGCCTGGTGGTCACGTCGGCGGCACCTCCGATCAGATTTGTTCTGAACGGTGCAGCCGGCGGTGGTGGTCATCTCTTTCGTCAGAGGTGGTCGGCCTGAGGCTGGGTGTTCGGATCTCGGGATCCGTCATCTGGCACTAGCTGTGAGTCGGGGAGACGTAGTTGCTGGTGAAAACCGAGCCGATTGCGGGCGATGGCGGTGTTCCACGTCGTTACCTTAATGAAGGCATCGTCATGTGACTTCTGTCGACCCACTCATATTGCTCCAGGGGAAACCCTAGGATCTGGTGTTCCAGACCGGACGATGACGACACTATGGTGTCGTTTCTCTCTTGGGAGCGTCGTTTTGTGGAGCAGCGTTGGAAGTCAGAGGCAGGAGGTGGAGTGGCTTCGTCTTGCATGGAGCTTCGGTGGAGATGTCAAGTCATGCCTGACCGACATGTGCTACGCTTGGTCATGCCTGGTCGGCAGGTGCTACGCACGACAGATCCTCCAAGGGCTTCAAGCTGTGTCGGCTGGTGGTACGTGGCAGCATGGTGCTGAGGTGTATCAGTGGCGACCTCGATGTGTACAACTGTTTGCACGCAGGGAGGAGGTGCCATTGGGCGCCGTGTTGGCGTCGACGATAGCTGGACCGAGCAAGGTTGATGCATCAGTACAGTTCTAAAGATGGAGCGATGGCAGTTGGCGGCGGCGGCCTCTGAGAGCACGCCGGACCAGTGCGTGTCCCGGACCCGGCAAGTAGCAGAATCTGTATTCATAGTCTGCTGCTCTTCAACACTTACTATGGCCAGTTCTAGGGGATCTCTAGAAGAACTACTAGTTCTGAAAATTTTGTCACTTATCCTTTTTGGGATTCTACCAGTTCATCTTCCTGCCCTTTTCTTTTCCTTCTATTACTACCAGATGAATACTTTCTAGATGATATGTCACTAAACAAGAATAAGCAGTATACAATGACTAATACAGGAGAAAAATCACCTGAATATGGATGTAGGTGGCCAGATCCATATGTTGCAGTAGTCAGCGCTAACAAGAAGACAACATCATGAACTGAATAATTTCCCCCAATTCTCCTGTTCTCCTGATCTCCTTTCTCTCTCACACTTAGATCCAATGAAAGCAGAAGAAGACCTATGCAGGTAGATGTGGACTTGTCAGAGCCGGAATAATAGAGGAGGAACGGGATTATGGAAACGAGCAGAACATTGATAAAGGAAGGAGCGCCGATTGGGGAATGAATTTTCTCCTTTAGTCTCCATTAATGGCCGGTGGCGACCTTGGAATTGGAAACACACGGGAACAATGGCGCTGGGATTCTGGATTTTGGGAAGTGGAGTAGTCGATGAGAAGAAAAAGGAGAAAGATTAACGATGGTTTTTGCCTCACGGCTGAATGGGCCCTCTGTTTTCTCACCATGTTTCTTGGGCTTGTTACGTACCTGGGTTGGGGCTCCTATCTTCGGGGGGGCCAGGGCGAGCGCCCCGTTTGCCCGAGCTATTGGCCGGGCCTGACTACTTGCTAGAGATGAGACTAGAGAAACACAACGTCCAAGTTTGATGAGGCGGAGAAGAAGAAAGTGTGCAAACTCGAGGTGCCAATAGAGAAAAGCAGCAATTTAGGCGATGAAGAAGCGGAGAAAGCATTGATCGAACTAGTAGGAGCAGCTCGGGAGATTGTGTTTCTATTGAAGTGTGTATTTTTTTGGAGTTTTCTTTGGATCGGTTCTTTTAGCGAAGAATTGGTTAACTATGTGATCAAGATGTCATTTAATGAAATACCCCCTTTGTCCCATAATATAAGAGCACTTTTTACACTAGTGTAGTGTCAAAAATGCTCTTATAGTATGGGACGGAGGGAGTAATATAGTAGTGAAGTTTATGTCGGTGGCCCAAAATTAAACGAATAGGATTTCGTTAAGTTTAAGAAATCAGTTAGAAACAAAGCTTTTTTAGAGGAACAAATACACTCCTCAAAAGATACTTGGCCGTATCCTATTCCAAAATATAGAGATCTCTTGTTTGCTTCCATGTGCATGCACTGTATTTCGGCTGACGGGAAGTAGATTGTGAGGCATATGCTGCAAGAGAGGATACACATGTGCATCCATTTTGACATTAAAACATGCACACATGCATTTCGTGCCCACAGAAAAAAAAACCATTGAATTCCTTGCCGTCCCTTTCCCTCATTATCTTCTATATATACTATCCGTTCCTTTCCTTTCCTCCATCTTTCCCGTGCTAGCTACTTTTGTGCTTCCAAGATGCACTCTCAAATATCTTGTGCCTAAGCTATCGTCAACATATTTTCTTGTAGGATGTGCAATTTGGAATATATACTCGCCAAATAGAAGTACTTATTTAGAGAATTACGTGCCTCTCCTCCCTCCCTATGTTTCTAATGGGCTTTTATCTCCTATTGGCTGGCATTCATGCCGGTTTTGACAAGCATAGGGGTGCGTTCTATTGAAATGCTGCTGACAACAAAGGAAAGTATAGGCTGGTTAAATGGAAGCTCATGTGCAAGCCTAAAAACCTTGGGGGGTTACGGATTATTAACACGATGGTCATGAACAAATGTCTTTTAATCAAATGGTGGTGGAAAATCATGACTAGTGGGGCTGGTTCTTTATGGTACTCTATTCTTAAAGCTAAATATTTCCCACACTCTAGCCTGATGTTTGCAGTGGCCCGACATGGATCCCAATTCTGGAAAGACCTTATTAAAGTCAGACCCTTGTTCCTGGATCATGTTAAGTTCAATGGTACCTCGGTTCGTTTTTGGCGTGATTGGTGGTGTGGTGATACCCCTCAGGCTGTTAGCTTTCCGGTTCTTTTTTCTTATTGTCCTAAACCGGATATCTCCATCGTGGAGGTGGCGGCTAATAGTTGGGATCTGGCTTTTCACCGTTCTCTGTCTTCTGAAGAGTTGGATGACTGGCAAAGACTCTCTGCCTTCTTCCCCTTGCTCTCGGAGACACCGGATACGGTGGTCTGGCCTCATTCTCCCTCAGGTCGGTTTTCAGTTAAATCTTTGTACTCTAGTCTCATCGGAGGTGCCCCTTCGAATAGATTCTCTTGCATTTGGCGGTCCAGAGTTCCTCCTAAGATTAAAGTCTTCCTCTGGCAGGCCTTCAGAGGCCGTCTCCCTGCGGTCGACCAAATTCGTAAGCGGAACGGGCTGGGCTCGGAATTCTGTGCTCTATGCGGTGCCGTGGAAGATACGGACCATATATTTTTTTCATTGTGTGTTGGCTTAGCTGGTCTGGAGTTGCGTTCGTTCCTGGCTCTAGGTTACTTGGAATCCCTCCTCCTTTCCTGAGCTGAGAAACCTTGCCAACTCGCTGGTTGGGGTGACTAAGAGGGGTTTTTGGGTTGGCCTGGGTGCAATTTGCTGGTCTTTGTGGACGATTAGGAACAAATTTACGATCGAGCACGTCTTCCCATCTAAGGCTGCTGATGCTTTTTTCAAATCTTGTATCTTCTTACAGCAGTGGAGATCATTGATTAAGGAGGACGACCGGGGAGTGCTGGACCTGCTCATCTCTAAAGTTCGGGCCTGGGCGTCTTCTATTTCTGGGCAGGCCCCTGGAGCCTGACCTTTCCTGTTGATGCTTCTTCGTCTTCGATGCTGGCGGTGTCTATTTTTCTTCCGGCCTGCGTGTCGTGTCTGGCAGGTTGCCATGTACCCCTAATACTTTCGTGATCCTGGTCCCTAGTACTGTTTTCGTGAATTATTGCTGGCTTCGCCTTATGTTGGTGTTTGGGCTTGTGACTCTGCCTTGTGGCTTTATTTATAAAGTCGGGCTATGGCTTTTCCTCTAAAAAAAGAATTACGTGCCACGATACAAGCCTATGTTGTTGAACTTAAACCTACTGTTAGTTGAGTTGGCATGAGAGGTATTAGGACGTGCAAATGTTCATCACCTAAGTTGGTGTGGAGAGCCAAACTTAATCATAGTGCAGCAATCCTGCGTGTGCTAGCGATACACCAAATTGCGAGTGAGAAGAAGTCGGATGATAAGCATGGAGATTCCGGCTATAATCCTATTCTGCCGTGTCTAGATTCAGGTGGACCAAAAGCGTGGAGCTAAGAGGAACTCTAGCAGACCCCACGTCCCGCCCGGCCCGTAAAATAACCGTTAAAATGCGGGTTGAGGAGGGAAAACATGCCCGATCAGACGCCGCATCCCGCCCCGCCCCGTAAATATTTTTGCGGAGCGTGGCAAATCTTCTCCCTCAACCTCTATCTTCACGGTCTGGGAGGTCGACCCGAGCTCAACCCCTATCCGCAGCGAGATTTGACGGGAGGGACATTTCCGCGCACCCTTTCCCGCTCCCCCACCCTCCACCACCATTGCCCCGCCTCCGCACGCTCCGGTGCTTCCTCCCTGGCCGTCCCTCGCCGCCATGGACGACCCCATGCTGCCCTCCGTCACCGTCGAGGTCGCGCACGCTTCTTCCCCACGGGCGGATCTCGTCGCCGGCCATGTTGGCCCCGCCGCCGTCGCCCAAGCAAACGCCGCGCCTGCCTGCAAGCGGCAGGGCAACGTGGTCGTGCAGGGCGGGAATCTGGCTGCCCCCGCCGCGATGGCCCGCGCTCCGGGCGCCAACGCGGCAGCGCGATCCCGACCGGCGACAGAGAAGGTCGACAAGGTCGCGGGAGTAAAGCGGAGGAAGATTCCGGTTACAAAGAAGCGACCTTCTTCATCGTCTCACTCCATCCCACCGCAAGGAGGTGCTCCAGCGATGCCGTTCAACGGTGCCGCTCCCCCCGCAAGCGAGGTGTTCAACGAAATGGCCGGAAGGTATGCGTCTTCGGCCATGGCGATTTCCTTTCATATTTCGCCATTATCCTTGATAGCTCGTGACTTGTTATTGTTCTCTATAGCGGTGGTTCAAACAATGCAACAACCGAGTTCGTGAACTTGTTGGACATGAATGCGGTTGACATTGATCAAGCCCCATTCGCCGCATTCGACTACAATGAAACGGAGGCCGGCATGGATGATCATGGTTGTGAGGATGAATTGAAGGAGATCGAAGCGGAAGCGTATGCGCAATCGCAAACAAAAATTGAGAAAAGCATAAGATCGAAGAACTACACAATCTTGGAAGATCAAGCTTTGATCAAAGTATGGAGTGCGGTGCCTCTTGATGCATGCACGGGAACTTCTCAAACCGCCAAGAGATATTGGCAAAGGATCGAAGATCAATACTTCGGCATTATGGCAAAGCATCCCAATAAGACTCCACGCACATTTCGGTTGCTCCAAGGGCGTTGGGATAATATCAAACCAATGTGGAGCCGTTGGGCAGCTTGCTTGGAGCAAGTACGCAATGCACCTTGAAGTGGCACTGTGGAGTCCGACCACGTGAGTTTGTTTTGCCTTTGTTCAAGTTGTGCATCATCATATTTGCATCATGGGACGTTATTGCATCACTTTGTTTACATTTTGTAGGACAAGATTGCTCAACATAGATACAAGGATATGGAAGCTTCGAAAGGAAAATTCTTCAAACTAGAGCATTGTTGGGAGTTGCTCCAAAATTGCGAGAAGTGGAAGTTGATCGACAAAGAGTCCCCACCAAAGAGAGGCTCACTTACAAACATGGATGAAGATGAGGATGATGATGGCCCAAGAAATTTGCACAAGCCCGATGGCGACATGAAGACCAATGAGAAGATGAAGAAAGAGCAAGAAGCTTCGAGCTTGAGGGAGAAGATTGATGCCATGGTGCAATCAAACGAGTCGATGTTGTTGAAGCCGTTGGAAATCAAGATAGAGTTGACCGAGAAGAAGGCAAAGGATAAGCAAGAAAAGTGGCAATTGCTCAAAGAAGAGGGGCTGCACAAAGCTGCCGTTGAGGAGAGAAGAGCACGCGCTGCAGAAAACAAAGCCATGTCCAAGCTGCTCGCCGAAGAGAATAAGATCATGTCAATGAACCACAATGTCATGGACGATCTCACCAAAACATGGCATGATATGGAAAGGAGAGAAATCTTGAAGAGAAGAATGGTGGCGTTGGACGGTGCGTGCTACAATTCCGGAGATGTTTTCTCTGCTCCATATGGTGGCAATGTTGATGATTTTGGTGCGGGAGTTGGAACAAGCGCAGGAGGTGGCTTTGGTGGTGGCGATGAACTTCAAGGTGGACTCGATTGGCGCGGAGTAGAGATCGACCAAGATGATGCCGGACATGGGCGCAAACTTTTGCAGGGCCCTCTTTTTGCGTTTGTCGTAATGAACTTGGCTTTTATTTGCATGTAAAACTGTGTTATGTCATTTAAATTTGAACTTGTTTGTGAAACCCTATGTCAAATGTGAGATTTGCAGTTTTTCTGTTTGCGGGTCGTCGCGATGGTGCACGAGCAGAACCCGCAAAAATCGACCCGTAAAAAAGCATATTCCGCGAATATACTTTTATGCGAGTCTGTTTGAGGGGTCTACATCTGTGGCTGTCCGTGCCGGCCCGCAAAAGCGGTGTTGCACGAACTGCAAAAGTGTTTTGCGGGCCGACGAGATGCGGGATCTGCTACAGTTGCTCTAACCTTGTTACAAGTGCTCGTGTAGTCGTGTTACGGAGCTCAAGTGTAACCACTTACGTGAATTGACACCAGTTTGTTTCAGTTTTCCCACCAGTTTTTTTTAGGCTAGTGTGCTTAATAGAAGTTGCCTCTGACCCCAGTCATACAATATGATTGACCCCAACCCAGCTAACACGCAGCTGAACAAGCCAGAAATGCCAGCCCAACTACAATCGTAAACTCTAAAAATGACAAAGTGGTGTATGGATATACTTCTCACTGAGAGGAGCGGATAGACTTGTATCAAACGTATCTAGGTAGCAGGGTACATATAAAACCTTCTCGTGCAAATCACAACATTGGCTGTAGATAGCCATAACGGAGAGTAACATATACCAGTAACATACACATATCCCTAAACTATGTTACTACCTTCATAGTGGGTAGTAACATAAGTGCAGTGTCATGCAAAACTTTATTTATTAGGTTATAGACTCATATTGTATTAGGACATGTGATGTTATAGTAACTAGTTAAGTTACTGAAACTATCTCTCTCCTCGTTAACTTATTGCCACATAAGAAAGTTTGCTGAGTTGGAGTTGATGTTACTGCTGAAGTTACTCTCACTGTGGCTAGTCGTAGATAGACGGTGTTTTCTACTTCCTCCGTAACAAAATGTAATACATTTTTTATGCTCTATGCAAAATAAAAAAAAAACATCTTACATTTTTGTACAGAAAGGGTACATGGCTGTGTGGCTGTCCCAGACCGGGAGACAAAATAGCAGCGACCATGCTTCTTGACCGTGCCAGAGCATGTCACATGAGGTAGAACTGCAGATTTGCAAAGGGGGGAGAATGCAGGAAAACCGATCTGATTTGAGGATGGAAATCCGATTTACAAGTCAGGAGCACACAGAAAAAAAAACTGTTTGGAGGGTGGATGGTTGCAGCAAGTACTTCCCCGGTGATGATTTGTCTACAATGGTAGTGACAGGTCCTGCTGAGATGGGAATCAATTGGATGTATCGAAACATAAGGATCCTGCACAAGATAGAGAAACTTCCGTTAGACAAGGCATCCAACTTACAAAAAAAAAAAGTTTCAGATAGTGGTATTTTTGTCGCTGGCCAGGGTGGTCCGCTATTAGGTAATCCAAACATAAGTTATGATGAATTAGGTAAGTTTGAGATTACCAGTACATATAGTCATGTTTGAGTCCTATTTGGATTAGTATGAAGTGCGATCAGCGTTCCTGGTTGATTAGTTTAGGAAAGTGACTTCGCGTGTCCTAGTAGTAGTGTTCCTATTAGGCTAGGAGTTTGCCTTTGTTGGGCTGTCTTCGTGTTGCTTCTGGAGTCCAAAGTAAGTACGAGTAAGGTCTCGAGTCGGTCAATGTTATGGCTGGTATGTGTATATATATACACAGCCAGGTCATGAGATTTGTAACGTGAAAAGAAAAACAAGAAAAAGAAATAAAGAGGAAAACAAAAGGCACGATACGGGCCCTTGGCTATCAATTTTTGTGCGCGTGTGTTCATCGTAATTTGATGTGATCGATTCTGTGGGCGAAGTTTCAACAATTGGTATCTAGAGCAAGGTCGATTTCAAGCCGCGCGCTTGCCCCGGGGTGGCGACCCGACTAGCACCTCGGGGCGGGCGATATAGTCGCTAGGTGGTGCAGCGACGAGGAGCGGGCGATTTAGTCGTTGGGGGTGCAACGATGTGGAGGAATTGGGCGGTTGTCGTTCGGCGGAGCGACGACGAGAAGACGGGTGATTGTCGTTCGACGGAACTACCTGGAGGAGGGACACAGGGCTGTCGTCGGAAGGGCGTTGGTGATCGTTGATGGTTATGGAGGTGCCGAAGTTGCGACACCTAGAAAATCATCAAGATCATCGTTCGGAGGAGCGAGGAAGAGGCGACAAAGTTGCGAGCTGTCGTCTAGGTGTGCACATGAGTTCTTGTAAGGTGCGTCCAAGAGCTCAGGTGTGTGAGTCTTCTGCTACAGTTCAGATGATTCACTGGCGAAGGAGAATTGCGAGCGAGAGCGGGCGGAAAAAAAGAATTCGTGCCTTGCTTTTCCGTTTGTGATCAAGGAGTTCCGGCGAGTTCATATACGGTGAAGTTGAGTTGCACATATATGGCGAGTTGTGATGCCGTCGGACGTGAAGCGTCATTTGGTAAGTTGTGTCACCAACGACAAAGGAAAGATGTAAAGATGTGGCGGGTGAAGAGTTGTGTCTCTCCGTGTGCGAGCAACCGATGAGAAGACGAAGATCAACGTGAAGATGGACACGGACCAGTTAAGTTGAGTTCCTACATGAGGCTATGTGTTTAGTCTGCATGTAGCACGCTAAGATGTGACAGCGTGGCTGGTAGTCCAGGTAATCGTTGGTCCAATCTACAAGTCGGCATGAACAAAAAAGATGATGTTGCAGTGGTGATCATCATTGCAAGAAGAGCGAAGTTGTGATCTGGTAAGTCGCGTCACCGGAGGCAATCAGTGGGACAAGATGAAGAGGTGATCATCTGCGTGTCTCATCAAGTAAAAAGTCGAATGTTTGGATTAGAGGGTGATTGTCAGGTGTACAATATGTGAATTGCACGATGTATTGCTCTTCATGCATAGGCACGTATATATGATGTACAAAGGTGGGCCACAGACCTCAACTCTACAAAGAACTAGGAGGCGGGCCCAATACACAATATTCACATAACACATATACTCAACATCCCCCCGCAGTCGAAGCGGCACCGCGGCTGACGCAAAGACTGGACCAGAACTCCTCAAATGACGCTGTAGGCAAGCCCTTGGTCATGATATCGGCAAATTGTTGGGAAGTATGGACGTGCAAAACGCGAATATGGCCAAGGGCCACCTGTTCCCGAACAAAATAAATATCCAACTCAATATGCTTGGTCCGTCGATGATGCACCGGGTTAGCGGAGAGGTAGACCGCCGAGACGTTGTCGCAGTAGACCACTGTGGCACGGTCAACAGGGCAAGAGAGCTCCTGAAGCAGCTGGCGAAGCCACGAATACTCGGCGACGGCGTTGGCCACCGCACGATACTCAGCCTCAGCACTAGAAAGAGAGACCGTAGGCTGCCGCTTGGACGACGACGACAACCCAGTGAACGTCTCGAGGAGCATGCATATGAAGATACACCTGCTGCACAGCATACTGGATCTCCGGTCGAGTCAGAGTGAGGTACTGGAGAGCACCAATGATAGACCGATAGAAAGCAACATCCGAAGCAGGAGAACCGTCCGTGGCCGAAAGCTTGGCCTTCGTATCGACAGGCATAGCGGCGGGCTTGCAGTTAAGCATGCCGGCACACTCGAGGAGCTCGTGAGCGTACTTCCTCTGATGAAGGAAGAAGCCATCCGGATGGCGCACCACC
This sequence comes from Triticum aestivum, assembly GCF_018294505.1. Classification (NCBI taxonomy): domain Eukaryota; kingdom Viridiplantae; phylum Streptophyta; class Magnoliopsida; order Poales; family Poaceae; genus Triticum; species Triticum aestivum. Next base: position 652,493,769 of record NC_057812.1, on the reverse strand, counting down.
TCGACACCGAGGAAGTAGCGCAAAGGACCCAAGTCCTTGATGGCGAACTCAGCGCGAAGACGAGCCGTGAGCTGACTGAGGAGATCAGCCATACATGCCGTCAGGATGATGTCGTTGACATAGAGCAACAAGTAGGCTGTGTCAGAGCCCTGATGATAGACGAAGAGCGAGGCGTCCGATCAGGTAGAGCGGAACTCAAACTGGTGGAGAAGCGCCGCGATGAGCTGGTACCAAGCGCGCGGAGCCTACTTGAGTTCGTACAAGGACCGCGAAAGCATGCACACGTGGTCGGGAAGCGCCGGGTCAACAAACCCGGTGGGCTGCTGGCAGAAGACATGCTCCTCAAGGTGGCCATGGAGGAAGGCGTTGGAGACGTCCATCTGGTGCACCGGCCAAGCACGGGAGGCCGCAAGGTGGAGAACCGTGCGTATCGTGCCGGGCTTGACGACCGGAGCGAAGGTGTCGGTGAAGTCGATGCCAGCACGCTGTCGGAAGCCACGAACGACCCATCGTGCTTTGTAGCGATCAAGGGTATCATCAGGACGGAGCTTGTGTTTAAACACCCTTTTCCCGGTAATCACGTTGGCGTGCTGGGGACGGGGAACAAGCTGCCACGTCCGGTGGCGCAACAGGGCATCAAACTCCTCTTGCATTGCAGCCATCCAGAGCGGGTCACGAAGAGCGGCTTGAACGGAGGACAGCAACGGCGAAAACTCAGTGGTGGACGCCGCATGGACGTAGTCATCCGAGGCGTAGCGTGAGCTCGGGCGAAAAATGCCCGTACGGGCGCGGGTGACCGGACCAACC